>NC_058132.1:73939049-73950869 GCF_016433145.1 Gracilinanus agilis
AAAGAAGGAAGGAAGAAAGAAAGAAGGAGGGAAGGAGGGAGGGAGGGAAGAAGGGAGAGAGGGAGGAGAAAGAAAGAAAGAGAAAAAAAGAAAGAATGTACAGTTAGGGGGCAGCTAGATGGCTCAATGGATTAAGAGCCAGGCAGAGAGACAGGAGGTCCTGGATTCAAATGTGACCTCAGACACCTCCCAGATGTATGACCCTGGGCAAGTCACTTAACCCCCATTGCTTAGCCCTTACTGCTCTTCTGCCTTGGAAGTAATACACAGTATTGACTCTTAAGACAGAAGGGAAGGGTTCAAAAAGAAAAAAAGAAAGTAAGTCTCCCGGTCTTTTGTGTGGCCTCAGCCTTCTTGACATCACTGAAACATTTGCCATCATTGCCCACTCCTTTTCCCAGGATATTTCCTCGGTCTTAAGAGGCACTGCATCTCCCGGTTCTCCCTCTGCCTCTCTAACTGCTCCTCCTCTGCCTTCCCCACCGATTCTTCATTCTTTTCCCAGGTCATCTTGATTTCCCCTCAGCATCTGTCCTAAACTTTCTTCTCTTCTTTTCCTCTTCTCTCCTCTGGCAAGCTCATTCATTCTCATGGTTCCAACCACCACCCACCTCTTTGGAGAGGACTCCTGAATCTCCAGTCCTTCTGAGCACCAGACCTACATTTCCCCATCTAGAGGTTGTCTCCATGACAACCTGGCACGGTGGGCAGAGAGCTGGATTTGGACCCGCGTCCTCTGGGATAGAGAGCTGGTCCCAGAGCCCAGAATATGGGGGTACGAGTCTGGAACACAGTATTTGGGTGACTCTGAGTAAGACATAACTTCCTAGTGCTTTAGGCAGGTCTTTAAGTTGCAGAGAGGGTGCCAACCAGTATTGGGTGAGAGAGTTTCCTCATTCTGGAGTTCCCTATACTAAAGGAAACCACAAGTCTAACCGTTATCCCTCCCACAGTAGCCTGTCAGTCCCTTAAACTCAGAATGTTTCTAATTGAATTTAAATGGTTTACTATAGGGGCAGCTAGATGACTCAGTGGATTGAAAATCAAGCCTACAGATAGGAGGCCCTGGGTTCAAATCTACCCTTAGATTTCCTTCCTAGCTGTGTGACCCTGGGCAAATCACTCAACCCTTGTTGCTTAGCTTTTATTGCACTTCTGCCTTGGAACCAATACATAGAATTGTTTCTGAGATGGAAAGTAAGATTTTTTTTTGATGGTTTACTATTACCTTATGAGTCAAGATCAAACTCTTCAGGTTGGCATTCAAGGCCCTCCAAAATTTGCTGCTCTCTTACCTTTCTAGCTTCACCTCAGATTGCTCCCTACTCCCTGTCTCTGCACTGTGAATGCATCCCGTTCTCTCCCACTTCCATGCTTTTGATCATATTGCTTCCCCTACCTTCTTCCCCTGTGAAAGTTCCCAGGATCCCAGATTAAGAGCTTAGAGGTTGCCTAATCCAAACTCAGATGGCTCGGAGGATAGAGTGCTTGGCCTGGAGTCAGGAAGACCTGAGTTCAAATCCAGCCTCAGACACATCAGCTGTGTGACCATCAGTGAGTCACTTAACCTCTATTTGGCTTAATACACTGGAAAAGAAAATGGTGAAACACTCTAGTATTGTTGCGAAGAAAGCCTCAAGGACAGCATGATCCATCGGGCCATGAAGAGTTGAAAACAGCTGAACGACGACGACAACAACAATCTAACCTCCTTGTTTTACAGATGGAGAACTGCAGAGAGGGGAAGGAACATGCCCAAGGTCACATAGTTAGGAAGTGACAGAGTCCATTTAAATCCAGGTCATGACTTCATAGCTAGAATCTTAGTAACACCTCAATTTATCCAACTCCCATTCAAGTGTCACCTCTTCCAGGAAACTTTCTTAACTCCCTGTCAGTTGATCCTGTTTGCCTCAGCCTCCTCATCTATAAAATGGGGATAATAGCATTTACCTCTGATGGTTGTTGTAAGAATCAAATGGGATAATATATATATATAATATATTATATATATATATATATATTCACACACACACACACACACACACACACACACACACACACACACACACTGGGCTACCTAGCTTCCCTGAGACAATATTTGTAAAGGGCTTTGCACAGTGTGCCTGGCACATCGAAAGCATTATATAAATGCTATTGTTATCTCAACAAACATTTATTAAGCGCCCAATGAGTGCAAAACTTTGTGCTAATAAGGCGAAAGTTAAAATAAAAACAATCCCTGGCCTTGTAAAGCTTATATTTTTCAGGGGATGGGACGACAGCACACTTGTTTATTTTATTCTTTATTATCATGCAAAACGCACTTTCTTGTTGGTCATTGTTACAAGAGCAAAGTCATAGGTGACCAAAACCCCCAAATAAAACCATAAGTACATGGGAAAGATAGTGAGCTTTGATCTGCCTCCATCTGACTCCAGTAGATCTTTCTCTGGGGGTGGATAGACCGTATTCTTCGTCGTAGGTCCTTCAGAAATGCCCCAGATCATTGCACTGTTGAGAGCAGCCAGGTTTTCATGGTTGATCATTGTCTGATATTGCCGTTACCGTATAGCATACTTGTTTATTAAGTAAATATCAGATCATTTGAGAAGAAAGAGAAACTAATAGCTAGGAATTCCCAAAAAGGCTTCTTGGGAAGGGCCATGGGAGAGATGCAAAGTTTCCGAGAGATGCCACCTCTGTCCTCCTAGAGCTTCTAGCCTAGTAGCAGGGAAAGATACATATACACTTCTCTGGGACTTCATGATGCAAAGGCTAGAGGAGATGTACCAAGCGTTTTGTAGGCTCAGGAGAGAGACACAAAGACAAAAAGTAAGGGACAAAAAGGAGGAGAGAAGCAGAGAGAGAGCAAGACAAAGACAGAGAGAGGAAAGAGAGGGAGAGGGAGAGGAAGAGAGAAAGAGAGAGAGAGAGAGAGAGAGAGAGAGAGAGAGAGAGAGAGAGAGAGAGAGAGAGGAGGGGAGGGAGGGAGAGGGAGAGAGAATATTTATATTTATTCAGGGAAAGAGAAAGAATCAAAAGGAAGATTCCTGGAAGATGTGCCTTTTGAACAAGACCTTAAAAGAAGAGTAGAACTTTGACAGGCCAAGGTGGCAAAGAGGCTATTCTATGAGGCAGTGTGGCTCAGTGGAAGGTGCACTAGCTCTGAGGTCAGAGAGACATGTATTCAAATTCTGCCCTCTGATATGTAGTACCTGTATGACCTTGGGAAAGTAATTTATTCTTCCTGGACCTTAGTTTCCTCCTCTGAAAAACAATGGAGTTGGATTGGATGATCTCCAAGAACCCTTCCAGCTCTATGTTCCCATGAGTCTATCCCTTGTGCCTTCTAAATAGTGGTGAAGTGGTGACCATGTGAGATAAGGTATGGAGGCAAGAAGGTTCAAAATAATTGGGAAATATTCATTTGTTCTTTTGCCTAGAGGAAAATGGGCAATAGGGAGATTGGTCAATCAATAAACAAACATTTATTAAATGCCTGCTACGTGCCAGACTCTATGCTAAGCCCTGAGAACACTGATACAAAGAATGAACCAATTCTTACTTTCATCGAATTGATTCTAAAAGGGAAGAGATCAGCCTGGAAAAGTCAGTTGGGGCCAATTATAAGGTCCTTGAAAGATGGACTTCCATCTCTAAGCCCCCATTTCCCAGATTGTCCCATAGAACTCTCGTGTCCCATGTTATGTCACCAAGAGTTCCATGAAAACATCATAGTATAAGTGATACTTTTCCTTTAAAAATATCAAATATAAAAACCAAATCATATATGACAATTTCTTTCCACATTTGAATAGGTTTAATTTCTTTTTTAAAACCTCACTTTCTGTTTTAGAATCAATAATGTGTATTGGTTCCAAGACAGAAGTTGGGTAAGGGCTAGGCAATGGGGGTCAAGTGACTTGCCCAGGGTCACACAGCTAGGAAGTGTCTGAGGTCAAATTTGAACTCAGAAGTATAGACCTGGCTCAATCTTGTGAGCCACCTAGCTGCCCCCCAATAGGTTTAATTTCATGGGATCATAGGATGTTCATGACTGAAAGCCAGAAGGATCTTAGAAGCCATCCAGTCCGTTCCTTTCATTTTTCCCCTTATGAGGAAACTGAGGTCCCGACAGGTTACCCAGGGGCACAGAGCTACTAAGGAAGTGAGATGATATTCATATCCAGATTTACCCTCTCTTGTTCTAGCATGACCTCAAGTCTTCTTTATCAGTCGAAATCCTTTACCCCCAGACCACTCCAGCCCCTAAGCATTTTAATTTAATTCAGTATGAATTGACAGAGGCCTAGAACTGAGGTCCAGACAAATAACCTACTGTATGCTCCTGACAGTTCAGGACTATTCGGTGAAGCTGAAAGAGAAAGGAAGGGATTAGCTAGTCCCCAGAGGAAAGGTCTTCTTGTTCCAGAGAAAGGGCAAGGTTCATTGAGTAGGGATAAAGGAAGAGAATGTGAATAAACTGAGTTCCTTCCAGGGAGCAAGGGAAAAAAAAATCATTTGATTCAGTGATTTGCTGTGTCATCTTAGGTAAGTCTTTTACTTTCTCTGGACTTCAGTCAATTCAGCAAGATTGAGAATCTTGTTTCTTTGAACAAAAAACCTGATGTCCTAGAATGTCTCGATATGTCACACTCTGTATTCTTCTTCTCCTTCCTGAGGTTTCTACATTAACCCCTTGCAAGCAGAGACTGTACCAGAGCTCTGGATACAAGGACAGGACATAAATCCTATTCTCTCAAGCTTACAAACTAATGAAGGAGGGAGAAATACATGAATAATTATGACACGAGGGAGAGTTAAAGAAACTTAACTCTTCGATCAAATCCCACACTTTCTGGCCTCCATCTTTTACTTTTTTATTTTCTGTCTTAGGAAAAACCTAAGACAGAAGAGCAAGGGCTAAGCAATGGGAGTTTAAGTGACTTGCCCAGGGTCACACAGCTAGGAAATGTCTGAGGCCAGATTTGAACCCAGGTCCTCCTGACTCCAGGCTTGGCTCTCTATCCACTCTGCTGCCTAGCTGCCTCCCATCTTATACTTTTCTTTAGCCTTGGAATGTCCTCCTTCCTTCTCCTCTTGCTGGATTCCTTCCTCTCCATCGTTTAAAGTCCTACTCAAAAGCTCCTTCCTCCAGGGAGGTTTTTTTGATCTCCTCCCATCAGCAATGCTTCACTGAATATTCTGTCAGCCTGATTCATATTTCACAAAATATCATTGCTTCGAGGAGCCATAGAGATCTTTGAGCCCAACCCTCTCGTTTTCCCAGATCAGGGAACTTGACACCCCAGAGATGTCGCATAACCTCGCTGTCTGCTGTCGCACAGGACTGGCCCAGCTGGAATCCTGGAATCCTGCTTCTCTGTGCAGTGCAGCCTTGTTCCTTCCATTACTTCTGCCTCCATTTCAGCTCCCAACCCTGACTACCACTAAGATCCGATGCTTCCCTTCCCATCTCCCTCCATGCCTCCCACCTCTTTCCATAGCCAGCTTCTTCTCCCATTCTCTTTCTTCCATCTACCCCAAACTTTCTCCCTAGGTCCCACTAATGGATGAAAAAATTTCTGGTCCCTGAAACAGTTAACCCAGTAGGCCTAAGAGAAGACTCTTTTGTTTTCTTGGACAAAAACCCTGATGTCCTAGAATGTGTCAATATGTACCAGAATATAGTCTTCTTTTCTAGGTTTATGTTTTAAACTCTTCCAAGACTGTGAGCTCCTCGGGCACAGACTGTGTCTGATCTAATCTTTGTGTCCTTCTTAGCCCTGAGCTCAGCACTCTGCTCATCTGGCCAAGAAGTCAAGGATGTGTAGGCAGCTGAATTGAGAGTCAGCCCTAGAGGTCCTGGGTTCAAATCTGGCCTCAGATACTTTCTAGCTGTGTGGCTCTGAGCAAATCACTTGACCCTCATTGCCTAGCCTTTACCATTTTTCTGCCTAGGAGCCAGTACACAGTATTGATTCTAAGAGGGAAAGTAAGGATTTTATTAAAAAAAAAAAAAAAGAAGTCAGGGATGTGTGATTTGGAAGGGGGTTAGGGGTAAGGGAAGCCTCGTAGCAAAGCAGGTGCAACTGTTTATAATGGAGCAGCTAAGTCTTAAAAGTTTCCTGAGGCTCAGAGGTCAATTGACTTTGAGAGATTTGAACCCAGGTCTTCCTAACTCCAGATCCAACAGCACTATCCATGCTGCCTCCCATTTTGCCCCTAATGGATACTTGATAAATATTGGTTGAATTATTGGATGGAAATTTCACTGTCCTCTATGTAGCCTCACAGCAGCTGACATTTACCTAAGGCTTTAATGTCTGCCAAAGGCATTATCTCATTTGATAGAGAGGGTGTGCAATAAATGCCCATTAAATGAATGAACCACCATTTTACAGATGATGAAGCTGAGGCCAAATCCACAACAGAGCTGGGATTCTAACTCAGAGCCCCTAACTCTGATTCAGGGGCTGCTAAAGAGACAAATTCAGAAGTCCAGGAATCCCAAGTCATTGCTACTGAGTGGAGAAGCCCCAAAATAGAAAGGAAGGGAGTAGCTAGTCCCTAGAGGAAGTCTTCTTACTACAGAGAAAGGGCAAGGTTCATTGAGTAGGGATAAAGGAAGAGAAGAAAAAGAAAATGAGTTCCTCCCAGGCACTGGATTCAGTGGTCTGCTGTGCCATCTTTTGTAAGTCTTTTCTTTTTTCTGGATTTCATTTCCCACCTCTGTAAAAATGGTAGGGGGGGAGCCAGTCACTAAGCTTTCCTCCAGATCTGGAAACTGACAAAAGACATCAGTGCTGGGCCTGATGGCAGCTGGAAGGTATCAGAATTAGATGGGGAGTGATGGAAGGGGCTTTCAAGTCTTTAAGCCCAATCTTATCATTTTACAGATGGGAAAACTGAGGTTCTGGGAGGAAGAAGGACTTGCCTGGGGTCATATAGTAACAGGAACAGTCAGAATCGTACTAAATATAAGTCATGTGTTTGGACCTCTGCTCTCCCAGTTCAAGCTTTCTCTCCACCACATGGGCTTCCTTTCCTCAAAGCCCTTTTCTCAGTGCTAGAAATGAAGTTTGTGGAGGAGATTCCTAGGTCACCATATACAGCTCCATCCAAATTTCCATAGCTCAGAAGGTAGTAGGTTTTTTTTTTTTTGGGGGGGGGGTTGGAGTCATGGTTTCCTTTAGCAGTCTGGAGAGGTCTGTGGTTCCCTTCTTAGATAAATTTTTAAATGAAAAATAAAAATAATATTTAATGAATATTAAACAATAATGTTTAATATTAAATAATACTTAAATGTTCAATAATGTTCAATATTTAATAATATGATGCAATAATATAATATAATCATAAATCATAATATTTAATGAAGAAAAATAAAACCCACATTATGAACTGTGGATAGATAGTGAGCTGAGTGGCTAAGAGACAGCACCATGGTGTAGCAGACAGAGCAATGGGCTTGAATTCATGAAGACTTGGGCTTGTTCCACTCTGGACAGCTCACTTTAACTTCTCTGGGCCTCATTTTTCTCATCTGTAAAATAGGAGCAATAACAGCATCTCCCCACAGGGTTATTACAGCTTAAATAAGATGTAGCTTTGCAACAAGGGGCATGGGTGCTCTGGGGAAGGCTCCCAGCAGAAAAGGAGGAGGAGATCTGGACACAGAACAGAGTAGGGTATTGAAATCTTCCTCTGTGAAAGTCTTTGGCTCTAGAATTGACACCCATTCTCCTGGAGCTGTAGAGGAGGTAAGGGCAGCCTGGGGTTATAGGATTTAGAACTGGGTGAGACTGGAAAAAGCATCTAGTGCAAGTCTCCATACTACAGATGCGGGACACTGAGGCCCAGAGAGGGGTCTGACTTGCACAAGGTCACGCATCCCATTTTCTGGGGCACTTTCTTGTGCCTGAGGATCTGAGAAGCTCCTGTGAAGCCAACTAGCTTCGGGGAACTGAGGGCGGGGCCTTTCCTCCGGGAGGGCGGACCCTTCCTCAGGTAGGCTGAGCCCAGGCACAGTGTCCAATGAGTGTGTGGATGGGCGGAGCGACCCCGCCTCCCCCTATAAGAGATCGGTTGCCGCCTGGGGCCGAGGGAAGGCGGGTAGGACAGATCGGGAGCTGACCTGGGACTAGAAAAGCAGCTTCATCCGGCTGCAGATTCTGGAGCCGGTTCCGTTTGGGTCCTTTGAGGGGACTGTCGGGACGGCCCGGGCTTGCTCTGTCCAGGCCAGGGTCCCGCGGAGAAGTTAGGGGAAGGTCCAAGTCCTTGGACCCAGATCACAGACCGACTGCGTCCCCGCCGGGAGCGGTCCCAGACTGAGCGGGGGTCTCCCCGCAGCCAGGGCTGACTCCTCACCTCTCTCTCTGCAGGGTCCTCCATATCTCGCTTCCCTGCTCCTCTTCCTCGGTCCCTTCCCCCATGACGGACCCCCTGATGCTCCCCATGGGCCACGGAGTTCCGGGGCTGCAGCCTCACCGTCTGGGGGTGGGGACTCTGACCCCCAGTCCCCATGTATTCCGGACTCTGCCTCCTGCCTCCGACGGCTTCCCGCACCCCTATGCTGGGCCCGGCCTGGAGAACGGCGACCTGCGCCCCCGGCCCAACTCAGCTGTCCAGCTGGGACCCCCGCTGCCAGAGTCCGGGACCCTGCTGTACTCGGGGCAGCCTGGGCCCTTCCCAGGACCACCACGGCCGCCACAGCTCGCGACCAGCCTGCATAGGCAGAAACTCCACCCTTTCTACCAGGGCCACCCTGCGGGGTGTGCCTTGGGCCCAGGCAGCCCGCAGTGCTGGCCGGGCCCTCTGGGCCCACACTTGGCGCCCCCGGCACTGACCTTGAGCTGTGTGGACGCCGAGCTCATCGACGAGGAGACGCTGACTTCTTTGGAGCAGGAGCTGGGGCTGGACCGGGTGCAGGAGTTGCCCGAGCTCTTCCTGGGACAGAACGAGTTCGATTGCCTCTGGGACTTTGGGGGCAAACAGCAGGCTGGGGCCGTGAGCTGCTGAGGGCCCCAGGGCGCTGACCTTTTTGAGGATTTCCCATGCCCTCTCCCTGGCCGGGCTAGCAGACAACCATGCCTACCCTAGTTTCCCTTCTTTTTAGGTTAGGAGCCTTGCCCCTGGATCTCATTTGAGATACCCCTGGCTCGTTCTGGAGTAAAGAGACTTGGAGGAAGGGGTTCATGCTTGGGGAGGTGCCCCCACCAGCTTAGATTGTCTGTTCCCCCCGGGGTTTAAAATGTCTGGATTGGGGTTTATGGAGGAGACTCTGTGGCGCTGCAGAATGCTTGTTAGACCCCCTAACCTATGTATCGGAAGATGGTCAAGGGCATAAACAGAATTTGAACTCAGGTCTTCTGGCTTTAAGTTCTTTCCCACTATAGCAGACTTAACTGTGGAGGCTTTTAGCTGGGGGTGGGAGGGGAATGATAGCTGCCTGCCCTTATATCTTCTGCTGAGCCATTTTAGGCCACGGGTCTATACCAGACTTTCCTTTCCTCTTTCCAAGACTCTCTCCCATCTGGCTGAAAGTAGTACTGCTGGCACTTGGCAAAGGGCTCCCTGGACTTGCCTCAGGGGCACTGGCAAGGTGTACCCGGGTCACTTCGGACTTGGACTTTTTCTGCAAACCACTGCCCCTACGTTGGGGCTGTTTGGGGAGGGGGATTCCCCAGCTGGTGGGGGGCTTCCTGGCTTAAGGTCATTGTCCTCTCTTTGCCTTGAAAGCCAAAATAAATCTGTTTCTTTTTGGGTTTGGAGTCTGCTGACCTGATTTGGGGGAAACCTGCTGTGGGGACATTTACCAAAGAGCCAGTTTGTTGTTTGCCTGGGCGGGGGATCTGGGCGAGTGGGGGAGAGGAAAGTAAGCAAAGCCAGAGAGGGGAACGGAGGTGGGGGTGGGGGTAGGGCAGGGCTGGGGCATCCAGACACCATTGGAACAGCAGATGTGGGCTTCTTTTGAAAGTGCCCCTGAGGCTTGCAGTTGAAATGGCGCAATCTCACTCAGCTTCCTTCTTGGAGAGAATGGCAGTTGGGCTCGGAGCTTGTTCCTGAAAGGTTGAGGCCCAGAAAGCGTCCTGGGCTGGGCTGGCTTGGGGGTGGAGTACCTGAGACCTCTGGAGAACAGCGAGGGCAGCTTGCGGGCAGCTGCTGCCCCCAGCTGCTCACTGTCGGCGGTGCTGCAGAAGAAGGAGGGAGGGAGCTGGTGTGAGAGCAAGGCTACCTCAGAGCCTTCTCCCATCCTCTTGTTATTGTTCTTCCTTTCTGCCTTTCCCCATGCAGCTCAACCAGCTCGAGTTCTATGGCAAAATCCCTCTTTTAGCTGGCACTTGTGATTGCCTTGATGTTGGGGACTGCTTAGTCTTACACATGCCTGCCTTGCCCAGGGTGACAGAGCCAGCTTTGGGGGTGGGACTTGAGCCTACATTGGCCTGCCTGGGAAGCTCCCTTCCTACATTCTTTTCTTTTTTTTAAACCCTCACCTTCCTTCTTAGAATCAATACTGTGAATTGGTTCTGAGGCAGAAGAGAGGTAAGGGCTAGGCAATGGGGGTTAGTGACTTGCCCAGGGTCACACACTGAGGAAGTGTCTGAGGTCAAATTTGAACCCAGGACCTCCCGTCTCTAAGCCTGGCTCTCAATCCACTGAGCCACCCCACTGCCCCTTCCCTTCCTGCATTCTACAAAGCTGCTATTGGGCAAAACTAAAGCAAAACCCCAACCTATAATAGTATAAATCTCTTTCCTCACAACTGCCTTTGGAGGCAGGGAGGCCAAGGCTTGGCTCCAATTTACAGATGAGGCAACTGAAGCTCTGAGGAGCCACAGTAGAACTCAGTGGAGTTTCCTGACTCTTAGAAATTCACTCCTGTATGTGCTCTTCCCCACTGTGGTCAGCCCTAGCTTACTCCAGGAGAGAGGGAGAAAGGGAATAAGAATGAGATCACAGTTCTTTTTGGAACAAGTCTCACCAGAGTGGGATGAGGAGGGCCTTATTTCCCTCCTCCAATGAGGCAGAACTCAAAACGAGGTGCAGTTGAGGCAGGATGGTTTATAAAGGAAAGAATATTGAATTTGAAGCCAAAGATTGAGGCTCTAAATCCCAGGTGTATCAATTACTACCTCTGAGATGCTGATCAGATTATGTTTGGGGGGCCTTAGTCTTCCCATCCAAAAAATGGGGATTAATGGTTGCATTCCAATGAAAACTTTTTGAATTAAAGGAGAGACTTGAACCAACCCAGGCATTAATTTGGAAAAATCACTTAGTTGCATGAAGGATTAATTGGAGAAGGGAGATTAAGGCAGGAAAATGGAACTATTACAACAATCCAAGGGCCATGAAGGCCAGAACTAGGGGAGTCCTAGTTAGTGGTAGTGGAAAGGAAGGGATAAATGGAAGGAATATTGTAAAGGTAGAGATGGGATTTGGCAAATGAAGAAGAGGAAAAATGCTTAAAGATGACATGGGGTGGAGCCCAGCTGACTGGGAAGACGGTTTAGCTTTCAACAGAAATAGTGAAGAGGATGGATGCGTTTAGGGGTGGGAGACAGGGATGACCACTTCAGTTTTCATCTGTGGAGCTTAGGGACCCCATTCTTCTCTCTTCAAATGGGGATGCAGGGCCAGGACTCAAGGAATGGATGGTTTGGGCTTGAATTGTGAAGATCTGCCATGAAGAGAAACTGACTACATTCTGTCTTGCCAATATTCTTTTTTTTTTCCCCAACAATTCAACAAGATTAAATATCTTCTTTATGCCAGCAATGGCACCAACCCTTGGGATACAAAGGTGAAAGAAAG